>NC_133495.1:14061592-14078237 GCF_025370935.1 Choristoneura fumiferana
CTGAAATAACATTAGGCATTCTTATCACTTTGCTGATGCCGCAAGCCGTCACTGTTAAGTAAAAACATGTTACATTAACTACTAATTTTATTAAATCAGGCGTTAACTTTGCTGAGGTTCATATTAATGAACTGAAACAATCACCTACTTTGCTCACCCGCGACTTATGATAGCTACGTTTTATACTAGAAATGTGTGTTCATTCAGTTCCTCCTCCTCCAACTGCAAAAATACAGGGTAGTTCGAAGGACTCCCGCTGCTAGCAGACTTGACCCCACACTTCAGTCTACTCGTGACCACGGCCACTGTAATGTTGCCGAAACGTCGAGGTAAATATTACTCGAGTTGTAAGGTGATAAGTCCGTTGGTGGTATTATTAACTAAATTTATTCCAATAAATGAATGAAAGATAAATCTGTTTTTACCACCACGCAAAAGAAGGGTTTTATAAGTTTGACGCTATGTCGTCTGTCTGTCTGTGGTACCGTAGCTCTTAAACGCGTAAACCGATTTGGATGCTTTTTTTTATATTATTTGAAAGCAGGTTTTCTAGCGATGGTTCTAAGACATATTCTATAAAATCGTTTCAGCCGCTTTTGAAAATATTGAACTTTTTTTTTTTTTTTAATCTTATTTATTATGGAACTTTGATAAACGATAATGAACAGTCAGTTCCAAAAGGCCTTAACTATAAAAACAACAACAACAGCTATAAGACTTAATGAGTAACAACTCGTGCCAAGAGGGACTGCTATGTCCTCCAAACCATACCACCGGATCCCCTGCCACAGGGTGGCAACATGCGCACGGATTCTTTTACACAGAACTCGGAACAATATTGAACTTGAAGTGACAAAGTTGGGGATTTTCCAACTTTTTTTTGGTTAGGTTGATAAGAATGTCTAATTTCTTGGAGTAAATACATGTCTCATACCATTTCTGAATCTGCATAACATGTCTAATTTATTGGCGTTATTTGTTTGTTTCGTTTCTAGTAATTTTTTTTCATGGCAGATGGTTAAAGTTGAAATTCATGTTTTTTGAGACAACTTAAATCAAGATTAATTATTTTTTTTTGCAGCTTTTTACGGTAGTTACTGACAAAAACACAACTGCACTTCTGAAGTACCTATTCAAGATTCGATACACATAAAAAACTGTTATTAAAAGCTTTCCAAGTCGATGCTGGTACTAAAAATGTCAAGACAAAGGGGAGTATCCCCAAAAATCTTTATTTCGGTAATAACTCGAAAACCGTGCAACTTTTACTGGGTCATGTTAGATTGGTTAGGTTCCTCTGAGCTGGCTACCTCTGGTGTCACTGTGACGTGGTACTTCTGGGACACCCTGTAGAGCGCAGAAGAAACGAATATCAAATCTCCAGGCTTTAAAGGATAAGTAAACATGAAAATAAGCCGTGGTGGCCTAATGGTTACACCTATCGCCTCTCAAGCAGAGGTTCGTGGGTTCAAACCCCGGCCCGCACCACTGAGTTTTTCGAAATTCATGTGCAAAATTACATTTGAAATTTACCAAGAGCTTAAGGTGAAGGAAAACATCGTGAGGAAACCTGCACACACCTGTGAAGTAATTCAATGGCGTACCATTGAAGTAGTGTGTGTGAAGTTCCCAATTCGCACTGGGCCCGCCCCGACGTAAATAGGCAGGGATGATGATGATGATGAAACATGAACAAACCACAGTTAATAAACTGTTCATCACGAAAGAAAAAAAAATTAGGATTTTCACTAAGGGCCTGTTTTACCACTTGTCGACTAACTTTAAGTAAGGGATATCAGTTATGCCGTCTCTGTTTGTTTTGTCCGAATAAACAAAGGCGGCATTACTTTTAGTAACAAAGTTAGTCGACAAGTGGTGAAACAGGCCCTAAGTCATCGTTAGATGTGTTAGTTAACTTAACAGTAAAGTAAACATGTACCTAAGTAGTAACTAACAGTTTTCTTTATATTTACAGGAAATATCTCCAACTTTCGTGAACCCCATACACACGGTTATCAAAATGATTGGAAACACTCCGGGAATAATCGTATCGTACTTAGTTGGAGCAGTTATTATGAAGTTTCAGGTAATAATGATTTCAGTTACATTAATGCTCGCAGATGGTTGCTGGGGCCGAAAGGTTCTCGAGTGGAGACCGCGGGCGGATTGGCAAGCGCAGCGTAGGACGTCTACCAACAAGATGGACGGATGACCAGCAGGGCTGGGCTACTACGAAACTCGAAACTCGAAGTTCGTGTCGTACCGTCCCTCTCGCTCTCGTATTAAATAGTATAAGTGTCAGAGGGACCGCACGACACGAACTTCGAGTTTTCGTAGTAGCCCTGCTGGTTAACGTCGCTGGTTCACGGTGGATGCAAGCCGCTTCCAACTGAGGCAACTGGAGATCTATGAGGGAGGCCTATGTCCAACAGTGGACGTCCTATGGCTGATTTGATGATGTATTGATGATGATGCTCGGACGAAGACGAATTGGAGAGTGTTGAGAAAGCCATTTTGCCTGTCTGAGGTCACCATGCTGCTGCCAAATGTGGTGTAGGTAACTGTCTAACTTTATTATTATTATTATTTAGAAACCTGTAGGGGTGTCCCACTGCTGGGCAAAGGCCTCCCCCATGTCCTCCACTCTACCCGTTCTTAGGCGATCTCTGACCAGCTGCGAAGAAAGGCGTCCAGATCATCCCGCCATCGACGCCTGGGTCTGCCACGCTGCCGAAGTCCGTCTAACTGTTGTTTAATAATAAATTTAAACGTTTGTTCTAGAATTCTGCGTACGTTTGGAAGCACACGTGGTGTTTTCATGCTACAGTGCTGTTCCTAAGTGGATTGGTGTTCCTCTTATGGGGAGATACCAATATACAGCCATGGAATGCCGTTAAACACATGTAACTGGAATTCTGGAGCATGCAAATTGTTAAAATTGGAAGTGATTATTGAGCTTTATACCTTTGTTTTAGTCCACGAAGACATCGAATAAAGCCAGTGTCGTCTCTCATGTCAAATATTATGGAAGTGGACGAGGAAGAAACTTCGTAAGTACCTATCTTGATGTGCGCGTTTTGAAAGTTCTAAGGGGAAACATATTAAGTAGTTATAGGGTTTGTTGTGAAAATGTTCTAGTGTGGGTGTCAAATTTGGGAGGTTAGACTAGACAGGCACATTAGACAATTTATTTACCAGGTACTCGTATAGGTTCCCCTCATTTATGTTACTTTATGTTTTCAGAACCAGACTCTCAATTCAGCAAAAGAAAATTAATTTCTTGAGTGGACCATTTAGATCATCACAAATAAAATAAATAACTTAACATCGCAAGTGCGTTTTAACGTACCTACTACCTACCTATAACTTATTTATTTCATTCAATCAACTAAGTAGTATTTTCGATGCTACGAGTTTACGAATAATGATATGTATTATCTACCCACTGAATGTAATGGAGGATAATTATAGTACTTAATGACAATAGGTGAACGGATATTAATGATTTCTCATCTTTTTAAAGACTGTATAACGCCTAATGTTGAAAATAGCCTATAATAAATGGCTTCGAGAAAAGTATGGTAGGTAGTACGGCCGTGCCTTTGTTTTTGTTTTGCTCGACTTGGCGGGGGCACTATCGTGCTCGTTCCCTATATTTATAACAACTTTTTTGAATTTAACTTACGTACACTTAATACTTAACCTTTCTTTCACACCTACCTATCCGATTTAGTCGAGAAAATATAATCTAATTTTTTTTTTTTATATGGCATTATGATATATAAATATAATCATTTTAAATAGAAATCATTTATTCGTGACAAAGTAACGTAGCATAAAAAAAGTTATTAAAAATTAAGAAATTGCGGTCTCGCGAACGGCGTTGTTCTTCCTGTACCTATATTATATTGGTTAAAAATGGAAAATGCCACTGAAATCTGACAGCCTGTCTGACGTCTGACATGACAGCAGCCAAAAGTGACAGATCAGTTTGATTGACTGTCTTGTCTTTCTGTTTCTGGTCTGGTTTCTTTCTGCCTTGCCTCTTGTATTCGCTACAAGGAACTTCAAAGAGAGCCAAATTATATTTTGTTCTTCTTGGCTGCACGCACGACTTTGCATCAACATTATAAATGTTACACAGCATCGTTGAATATTATGCCGATAATGAAGGTTACAGGTGTGGGTACTGTAAGAGTCCTAATACGAATTTTAGTCATGGTGAGTTTGTCATATTTATTTGACACTTTTAAAAGTACGCGTAAATATATCTTAAAACGAAATTGATATCATAGGTATGTGGGCGCATTCCATGACAGTTGCTGACTACCAAGATCTCATCGATAGAGGCTGGCGACGGTCCGGAAAATATTGTTACAAACCAACAATGGATATGACTTGCTGCCCCATGTATACAATAAGGTTTGTACCAAAAAATAACGCGACTGAGACCGTACGCACACACCAGGCTCCAGTTTCTCGAAACTTACAAGTTTAATAATATAAGTGTTTTGTCTCTTAAATTGCACAAGAAAATTAAACAAAATACTTATATTATTACTTGTATGCTCCGAGGAATGGAGCTCAGTTGGTAGAATTATATTGGAAAGATCTGCCAGTATACTTCTACCACATGAATATTAGGCAGTGACTGAAATCTATGTAAGTGTAAAAATTAAGTAACTTTGATAACCAGCTAGCCAAGCTAGTGAATCAACTATGAAGCTAGGCTGAGTTGGTTGCACATAGGTTTTAATCATGAATGTTACTCTACGCTTGAATTTATAAATATTATATACATATGGATTTAAGAATGTTGTTGTTGTAGTATACGTAGCTGCTTGCCCTGAGGGCTGGGCTGCTAGGCAAAAATTCATTGTGTTCTAAAATTTGCTTAAGATCACAATAAGTTTCAATGACCAATTGGTCAGTCTCATTTGAGCTTATTGGCTCGATTTATTTATAATCTTTTTCTACTGTAATTGTTGATTAATTGCCCAGCAGTAGAACACCATATAGGCTATAAAAAAAAATGTTGATAGATGCCGAGCACTAGAGTTCAAAGCTTCAAAGTCTCAAAAAAAAGTATTGAAGAGGTTCAACAAATATTTGGCTGGACAATCTGAATGTGACAAGCAACCCAGAGATAGCAGCAGGAAGATGTCAACTTGCAGCAGTGAGACAGACATGCTAGAGTCCTTTGGAGAGGGTGCAGAGCAGTTTGTGGAGAGTACTCAAGAGCCGCAGGATATTAATATCAACAATATTGTCAAAGCTGATGACGAGTGCTGCAGTGAAATGCAGAAAGGTGACATAATTTAGTCTTCAAATATTTTTAATGCAAAATGAATAGGCCGATATCAAATCAAAATAATTACATACAATATAAGGTGTTGTTACAGTTCCAGAGTCCAGTCAAAAGCTAGAAAAAAAACAAGATATATGTCAGCAGAAAGAAGTCAAGAAAGGTATGATGATTCACTATAGACTATTGTATCTTCTCCATTTTATTTATATTATAATGAATACTAGTATTCTTTTCTAAAAATAATTTGAGTATAATACTGTACTGTACTGTACTTTATTGTATTTGTCACTGGCCTGATTCCATAGTATGTGCATTTTATGTATATTTTTCACTATACAACATAATTTGTTTAATCTCTGTGTTGATAAATTAAATAATGAATGTGCATGGAATTTGGTATGAACAGAGATGATGTGTATCGTTATTTATTATAGTTTAAATATATTAGGGATGGACCGAAATTCGTTTTACATTCGGTTTAACCGAATTTCAGCGGCTTGACCAAAATTCGGTTTAAATGCCGAACATTCGGCACTAGAAAAAAATAACCTACTTGTACTATTTTGACTGAAATTAAAAGAAAGCATATCTGTCATAGCAGTAAAATATGCAACAAAAATTCAATAAACCAAGTAGTTACCTATTCTTTTAATAAACATCTTGATTACAATTCGTAAATTGGATTAAAAAAAGTTTTTGGTTCACAATTTTCACAAACTAACTTCAAACTAAGCATTGAGAAACATTAAGTGTTTTTAATAATTAAAGGGTGTTTTAAACAATCAGATAATCTGTCTATTCGTATTTAAAATTCACTAGAGGCAGTTTGTTTATTGAACCGAAGTCCAGCCGAAATTCGGCCGAGTTTTTTATTTTTACCGAATGTTCGGCCGAAGTTCGTATTCTCTATAATCCATACCAATATTATAAATGCGAAAGTGTATTTGTGTGTTTGTATTGTATGTTTGTCCGTCTTTCACGTCGAAACTAGTAGTAGTTTATGGGCCAGAGAGTGACATAGGCTACTTTTTATCCCGAAAAAATGCACAGTTCTCGAGGGAACAGCGCGCGATAACCGAATTCTACGCGGGCGAAGCCGCGGGCATAAGCTAGTAATAATATAAAATAGTAATATCTATAAAAAATATTAAGTAGGTATAGTTCAGAAAATATGAATTGGTAATTTGTTATGTACTTAGTGAAGCTTACAGATGGTGAATTTAGATTTCCTGGACTTTACAAACATATCTTGGATAAACTAATGATCATTTGCGGATTTTAATATTTATTGATAAAAGCTTTAATAAATCAGGGAACTTATCTCACAAAGGAGGCACATTGACATGATTCTTTTACAATTATAGGTGACGGTCCTGACCCAGCTAAAGCTCCTCATAAAAAAGCAAAACAAATGAGACGCGAAAGGACATTGGAAAAACTTAAGGAAAAGGGTATTGATATTACCACTTTGAATAACACCAACAAAAATAAGGAAAAACAAGTTGAAGATTTCATAAATGAATTGCCCAATGATGTGAAACTTAAACTTGAGGTAACATTTACATTATTTATTTAAAAAATATGATAATTGTTACATAAAATTTATCTAAAAGTTTTGAAACAGCAAAAATTTATAAGTTGGTTTCCAAAATAAACATCTTGAAGTAGTGAATAACTGAAAGGCTACTGGACCAATTTCAAAAAATTCTTTTTACCATTAGAATGCTAAATTATTCCAAAATGCCATAGGCTATATTAATAAAGTACCAGAAAAAAATAGGGTTCCATACTAAAACATCAATAATGTATCTTAAAGTGTAAAATCATCGCATACGCATTTAAAACTTAGCTGCCGACAGGGGAAGTTGGAAATCCGAGGGAGAGGCCTTTGCCCAGCACTCAGCAGTGAGAGTGAGACATAGAAAATGGCTAATAATATAAATAATCAATATCTACAAAAAACTTCGCGATACCATAATATGTCCAACTATTGTAGTTATGTCATTATAACTACTTTTTTACGTTTTAAAAGTTGATAGAAATGCCGGCCAAAATGAGACTATGTTATCCATACCTTTGCATTAATCCTTATCCAAATAAATAATTTCATATTCAAGACTGTTTCAATACCTGTAGATTACTTTTTAATTATTCAAATCGGACATCCATTCAAAAGATATTACGAACTTGAAAATATGAATTTAAAAAAAAGCAAGATACAATTTACTCTACTACGTCGACGCGCTCCGGATTCACGCGGTATAGTTTTGGGAAAAGGAGCTGAAAAATGTGGGCGAATTGCCTTTGAGATCTTTTTACCTGACTGTCAAAGGGGGTTATTTTGAAATTGTACCCGTGCGGAGCCAGGGGTTGGGCGCTAGTAATAAATAAAAGAGGAAATAGAAATGTTTCATTTCGTCCAGAGCTGATGTCACCAAATTTTTGTCCTTTACTATTAATATTTCTTAGTTTTTTGTTTTTCTTTACCCAGGTTAAGTTGGTGAGAAACCGCTCCTGCATCGCCAGAATGGCAGGCAAACCAAAAAAGAAACATTTGAAGTTATTTCAAATATCAGACGGTCATACACAATGACAAGCCTGAAAAATGTACAAACTCAAAGTTCTCGACTTTCTAGTGCAAAGCCCTTTGCTGGTATTTTTTTTATTAAATAAGTAAATAACCATGGCATGGAAGTACAAAAAGTTGAACCGACAATGCTATGCAATAGATCAGAAAAGTCCTTCTATTCTCATACCTCCAACTACTCTTTTTTCAGGAAGAGCATAGTGAACTGGCCCCCATGCGGCTACGGTTCGTTCCACCAGCAGTACTGGCTCGACGGTAAACTGATCGCAGTCGGCGTCATCGACATTCTGCCAAATGTGTCTCGTCAGTTTACTTCTTCTACGATCCGAAATATACAAACCTGACCCTTGGTACTTACGGAGCATTAAGGTAAAGGAAATATCGAGTAATTATACAAAGGGTTTAAGTAGCTTAGTACGTACCGTATCATAACTGGTGAACCAATAACACCAGTCTGCTGTTATACACATTCAAACATTCAATAAACCGTGTATGAAATGAAATTGGTTAACCGCTTAAGGTGAGGCACCCGAAAATATTCCAACACTAGCTTTGCCCATAAAATCCATCACAAAAAGTAAAATATAAAGTGAATATTAAAAATAACAAAGCGACTGAATATAATGCTTTATCCTAATTCGCTACATAAATGTAAATGTCCTATAATTATGGAATAATTTGCAAACTAAAAAATTTTTGGAGCTCAAAATCTATACAAACAATTCTCACTAATGGGTTACCCGATTCTCTATACGCTAGAAATAATATGATGAATAATATGTTACGATTTCATTCACATGCATAGGTTTGACAAGAAATCTAATGCTCGTCTTAATCTCGCCTTATATTTCTGTTTCAGGGAGATTGCTTTACAAGGCACTTGCACTCCTTGTGTCCAGAGCTACAATATTACTACATGGATAACTACATACACTCCTACCAAAATGAGATACAAAGGAAACTTCTACCCTTCAGACTTATTGTGCCCTGAAACTTACAAGTGGTTCCCGCTAAAAGATTGCATTCCCTAAGTTAGAAGTAACCCGTATCGCGGCTGGATCCGGATTTAGACAGTGTTGATACAATTATCCTAAGGAAGCTGAAAAGAACTATATACCTTTATTAGTCAAAGGTTTATTATATCATATAAAAACTTATAAGAGAAAAAATAACAAGGAATTGAGTTTGAAGAAAAAATGGTTTCAATATTCGAATAGTTGGTGCGAAAATCTGCTAAACGGCTTATACTAGTATTCATAATAGATATAAATTTAACTCGATGTTTTCTGCCGTTTTTCCCTTCTAGTTTGAATACCACCTTTGTTATAAGTAGATCACTTTCTAAAGTGTACTTACATACACAACTGTTTGGCAATGTATTTTATAGTAACGTTAATAACCCTAACTAATTAAAATTGTGTTTGGTTATTTCTCCGATCGTGTATCAAAATTGAAAGTCATTTTAAACAATGATAGCGAAAATCTGCCATTCAAGAAGTTTATTACTTCGACTAGTCATGTTTAATATGAATACCTACTTACATTTTTAAATATAAAGCCATTCATTTATTTTGGACAAGTTGCAGGTCGGATCTGCATTATACTTAGTAGGGGAGGCCGGTAAATGCTAAATCGGTATTTAAAGCGTAACAATAGGGACCTATTGGATTGTGAGATCAGATGAAACCAAAAGTTTAAGAGTCCGCAGCAAGTAGCGCTCAACTCCGCGTTGAGATCACGCGCTAACGCTTTAAAATGTTGTTGTTTCACCTAGAGTAAGACAGGGCGCTAGAAAGAAAGCAAGAGCGCGCTAGCGGGAAGGCGGAGCTAGAGACATGTCACAGTAACAATATTGCAGTAAAATATCTTCATACAATGGTGAAATTATTGCAGTATCTAAGTAGAATATAACAGTAGAACATCTCCAGACCAAGATTATAATATATACAGCGCGGGAGGGCAGCTACCGGCTAGGATATTATTTGCGTTCCAAAAACGTAAATGTACATTACACTACACATTACGCTGTAAAACTTTTTACTGCCCATGGTGAGTACACAATTTTACGTCTTCACCTTGCCAGAAAGTGGGTTTTACCATACGCATAGCGGGCGGTAAAACTCACATTATGGCCAGGTGTGGCGTAATAGTACATTATGTCTTAAGGGCGGTTAATAAGAAATTACGAACGAGAGTATTAGAAGCTCAAAGTCAAAGACTGAGGACTAGGTCGATGTTCATAATTATAGTACCGCCCGTGCGACTTACAATGTTTTCATCACATTTGCGAGTAAAATTGTATATGTGTAAAAGAAAAATATTATTGTTACAAAAATTGCCGATACCGCTGGTGCAGTTCTTGGCAGCGCCAGCTACCAGCCGCCCTCCGCCTCCCGCAGCATGTGCCTGACATGCGTGCACGAGGTCCTCCTGCTAGTCGTGCAGAACCTGCGCGCGCAGCAGTATTAGTACGCGCAACAACTCATAACGCCAAAAAAAGGCCCTTAGGTTTTATTAAGGACTGCAACCAAGTTAGCCTGCAGCTTACGACACTGTTTACGAGCAAGTGTGATGAAATAGTATATTGTACAACAAAAGCATAAAACGAGCAATTTTACCCGAGACGTTCATATAGCCACCCGAGCCACGGCGAGGGTGGATAGAAACGTCGAGGGGAAAATGGGCTCAATGCTAGAGTTTTACACTCTGCTTTTCACTTCGCTTGCGAAGAAATGAAATAGCAATAGTAAAAATAAATGTTCACTTATTTTGTACCTTTTATTTTTCATGCTTTACTATATTAGTTTTATTGATTTATTTTCATCGATTTGATTGATTTTTAGGTGTAAAAAAATAAAAAAATATGTAGAAACTCTTTTGTTTGTGGTTTCACACCTTGATTGCCTTGACCTTAGACGAAGATTCTACTTTATGCACTAGAGCATAAAAAGTTATTGTATGTTGCCTAGATGCAGCATGAACACGCACTTTACGAGCATGAGAAGTGAAATAGTCGATTGTACAACAAGAGCATAAAACGAGCCATTTTACGACGTTTACGATTTTAAGACGTTCGTTCCGGTACGGCGAGGGTGGATAGACACGTCGAGGGAAAAATGGGTTTAATGCTCGAGTTTTACACTGCTTTTTACTTCGATTAATTCGAGGAAATAGCAACAGTGGAAACAATGGTTCACTTACTATGTTTCTTTTATTTTTCATGAATTACTATATACATAATATATCTATTTTTTTTTATTTTATTGATTTATTTTGATTGATTTGGTTAATTTTTAGTTTTATATAAATAAATAAAAAGTTAAAAACTTTCTGTTTGTGGCTGGTTGACACCTGATTAGCTTGGTCTTAGACAAAGATTTTATTTTATGCACTAGAGCATAAAAAGTCATTTTATGTCGCTTAATCTCAGCATAAAAACGAACTTTACGAGCATGAGAAGTGAAAAGTATAATATCTATAGACTACAACATCAACTTGATTGGACACATTGAAGATTGGGTGTATTGAATAAAATAAAAAAAGTCATACAATATTGTGTTTTATTTTTTAATACATACAAGTATGAAAATTCGCTTATTTTTAAGAACTCTCTCGTATCGGTAACTTTCTAGGTAGACGCGGATCTATAATTTCAGGTAGTATGCATTCCATGTAAATTTTCTCAATTTATTTAATATGCTCTCCCAGAATCCTGTATCCTTTTCGATTTTTTCGAATAATATGCCTTTTGGAGTCCACACCACGAAGATACAGTATCTTTTTTTTGTAATATTTAACTGACCTTGTACTTGATAAAAGTAGTTGTGATTTTGCTTCAGTTTTATTTTCTGAGGATCACTTTCGTCCAACACACAGAAAGTAATTTTTTCTTTAAAATAGCTTCTGTTGGCGTCATATTTGCCGCCGAAGCTGGGCATTTGATCTCCACAATTGTTTCTTCGTCTATGACTCCGTCGGGACTCGCGCCTAAATACTGGTGTTCCTCGAGGATGTATAACCCACAAGGTGATACTTGCACTCCTAGTGCAGCTTCAGTCTCTTTTAAAGCGATGGGCTCATTCTCATTGCCGTATCTAGTAGCATCGCTACCTTTAAAATTGCTATATAAGAGTGTTTTTATAATATTTTTACACGACGTGGCAGCTCTTCTCTTACATATTTGACCAAACACTGACGCAGTAAGGCGTATTTTTCGTTGTTTGATCCATTCAGGGTTCGTTGCCTGCCCAACGGTATCTTTTTGGATATTTTCAAGTTCTATTTTACTTTTTGAAAAGTCTGCTAAGAGTGCTTGTTTTCTTTTTTCGTAGTGCTCAACTTCCATATCTGGTTCTTTTTCGATATCACCGTAATGTTCATCGGGTCCTGCGATACGTTTTCTTCGTTTTGATTTTTTGTCTTGGCTTGATTTTCTTTTCGCCTTTTCTGCCTGCCTCTTCTCATACTTCTGCGTGTAAGTCCCCAGTTCTTCATTTTTTGTTAATACTTTACTCATGGTTGCTACAAGACTCCCGGTGTTTCTTTTTGTAGCAGCTGCGTAGCAACGGGACTCATAAGATCCACGAAGGGAGTAATTTATTCGTTTGCCTCCTATAAATTTTGCGATTAGTGCATTAAACTGCTCAACAATATTGTTTGTTTGCCCCATAAGGAGACTTTCGGCATTGTTTAAAATAGGACTTATAGCGGTGTATATGTCATACCACAAGCCACAATCTTTCATTTGGCCTATGAAGTTTTCTTCGCCTGGTTTCGGGCCATTACAAAAATATGTTTTGCAGTTGGCATGCTCACCAAAAACGTGGCAAGGCCCGTTTCGTAGGTCTTTTTTTAATTCATTTACTTTCTCAGTAAAAGTTTTCCCTTCCATTTTCGAAGAAAAGTCTATTGCTCCTTTAATTGCCTTTCGTAGTCGCAATATGTTATCATTTAGGCATTTCCTCATGATAATAGGGACAGGTCCTTGTTTATTTTCAGTTTTTTTGTCAAATTTCTCAATTTAGTGCAATAATTTCGTAATAAATGATTACTGCATTCTATTTTGTGTATAGCAGTGGAGTGGCCATATGGCAATGCTTCGTTTAAAGCACTCATGACACTGCTATCGCCATCACCAATAAGTTTGGTGTATTTCAAGCCATGCATATTTATGCTGCATTTAAACCTTCTACTACACCGTCGGCTTCCATTGCTGTGGAGCTACCAGACCAGTTTTTAAAACATTTATGTTTCTTGACCTCAATCTTTTTATTACTTGCAACAGCGCATACAGAGCAATAAGAATTCCGTATTCCTAAAAAGAGAACCTTTTAGTTTCATACCCAATAATGCACGCTACCCCGGATAATGAATTATAATTGCTGGTACGATATGATCTTTTTCCCACGATGCGTCCGCTACTACTGTGATGTAGGGAACGCCATCAGCGTCTACGTTTCCTTTTTCAATTGCCATTTGTTTTTCTTCGAGTCCTGCCTCAAACATGCTCTTCAAAGAGATATCTTTTAAAACATCCCCAAGCAACAAATTCTCTTTCCAAATGTTTTCTCCGCTATACATGGCATATCTAAATGAGCGCAAAGCTCATCTAATTGGGAAAAGCCACTACCCGAACATACGACTGCTTGAACAACATTTTTATTAATTTTAGACTCTAGTTTTTCATTATTAAATGCTTCTTTTTTGCCACACATTTTGCATTTGAAAAGAAAAGTTGACTGGAATCCGATTCTCGACTCCTTCACAAAATCCATATCTTTAAAGCTGCAATTAAATGGACTATGATCCACAGCCTTCATTTGTTCAAATAAATATTGAACATTGAAAATTCGTCGACCTGTCATTTTACGTACGACTTCCTCATTGCTATCATGATCAAGTTCAATTTGTAATGATGGTGTCGAGGACGGAGTACTCGGACTCAAATTTCTGAAAGGAAAAAAAAAGTTACGTTATATTTATACCATGCAAGGTTAAATCAGAGTATACGGTGAAATAAAAATATTTGATACTGCATTATGAGGCGTACACTACTACAGAAAACTTCTAACGCCGGTGACGCTATGCAAAAAATACGTTTCGATTTTCGGTGCCATATTGTGCGCGCGACTACATTTTTAATACAAGCTTTTTGCTGACTGTACTTGCATTTTCATCCAAACTACTTTTCCGTACCAAATGTGGAAGAAGTGGGTCAAATTCAACTCGCAAGATTTTACCTGCACATACATTCATAGGTACATACATTGCAACTATTGCAAGGTAAAAGCTTGTAAAAATAATAATAAAAACACCAACCTGCTAAAATTTTGAAATTGAGGCGGAGGATCGGTATTGTTATCACTATCAGACTGCTCACTGGCATGCTCTCCGGTGCCAAGCGTACTGCACATGTAAAAAATACATACATAGTGAAATGACGTCAGTCGCCATTAGTCAAAGTAATAACAGAGACTACCAGAGGTAATACTTCGTTCGTAATACCTTACTTATCGCCCTTAATGAACAATGGGATATTATAGTGCTATGACCTGTATAAGTGAAATAACAGAAGTGCGGTGTACATCGATCAAGATAATAAACTGAAATCATCTTTAATAGCCGTGTCAATATAGGTACGAGTAGGTACTAGTCTCAGTGCAGTTGCAGTCAAGAGCGAAAATAAAACTACAAGTGAAAAACGTAAGTAGCTGTGAAATAAGTTTTTGGTAAAAAAAAAAATCTGTTCAAGCTTTTTTTTTTGCTGACTGTACTTTTTGTCGACTTTACTAGCATTGTTACCTATTAAACTACATCATACGAAATTTCAAGTCGATGCCATTAACCGTTGAAGAATTCCGTCCTGCGGAGACGATCCTGGCCGGACTACCAGGATGTCAGCTACCAGATTATTGTATTGTCACGCAATTCACATAAGTATACACAAATTTCAAGTCAATTCGACCACTGAAACTGAGTCAAATTCAACTCGCAGGATTTGAGCCTCACATACATACGAGTACATAGGTACATACATTGCAAGTTAAATAAAAGATTGTAAACTAGTAAAAATAATAATAAAACACTAACCTGCTTAAATTTAGAGGTTGAGGTGGAGGATCGGTATTGTTATCACTATCAGACTGCTCACTGGCATGCTCTCCGGTGCCAAGCGTACTGCACATGTGAAAAATACATACATGGTGAAATGACGTCAGTCGCCATTAGTCAAAGTAATAACAGAGACTACCAGAGGTAATACTTCGTTCGTAATACCTTACTTACCGCCCTAATACACAATGTGCTATTACAGTGCTATGACCTGTATAAGTGAAATAACAAGTTTGTGTGGTGTACCTACGTCGTACAAAAATAATAAATAAAGGTACGAGTACGAAAATTCATTTTAATACAAGCTTTTTTGCTGACTGTACTTTTTGTCGACTTTACTAGCATTGTTACCCAAACTACATTTATTTTGTACCTATACCAAAAACAAGTCGATAACATTGTAACAGTTGAAGAGTTCCGTCCTTCGGAGACGATTCTGGCCGGACTACCAGGATGTCAGCTACCAGATTATTGTATTGTCACGCAATTTACATAATTATGCAAAATTTCAAGTCAATCCGACTGCTAGAAGTTGGTCGAATGCAAGATTTGATTACAGACAAATATCGGGACAGGTGAAACTAAATAAAGCTTGTAATAGAGGACAAGGAAGAAAATCTTACGCTACTGTCCTAGTTATAACTTACCTATTAGGATTAATGTTTTCTTTTATGACGAGCCGGTCCTTTTTTTTTCCTACGAGCCGATAACCATAATCTTGTCTTCGATGATCTTTTCACTTCTGGAAACAAGAACATTAATAATTATTTTATGGGAGCGCCATAGTTCGCATAGGTACTCTTTTTCTCTTTCTAGTAAAACCATAATTATTTTTTGTCCAAATCATCGTTTGTCAGTATGCGAGCCGATATATGGACCCATTTTTTATAAGTACTTGGTAATATTGACTAAAATGCATCTAGGTAGGTACTTACCCTGTTTATCCATTTTTGTAACATAAAAATGCAAAGTCCATATAAGAAAGCCAAGGTCGTCGAACAGTATGTGCACACACACCACCAGTATCACCAAGAAATATCAAATCCGTTATCAGTCCAAGTCGTAAGTAGTTAGATCGCGTTTATGATACGAAGAGAATCACCAAAATAATATTACGTAACTCTCGCGCACAGCTGACGAGTCACTACTAACGAGCGACGCACGCACACGCAGGGCCAGCGTAAACCAAGGACAAAGGGCGGCGCGTACCGCCCTCCCCGTACCGTTCCCCCGCGCTAGAGTGATTCGCTGCAGATTCGCATAAAAAATGTATAGTTTTTTTACTGATTTTCGTAGTTTCGTTCTCATTTGAAAACCACAAAATCATTTCGGAAAAATGCTTTTTCTTATGAAACTACATAGTTTAGTCGATGCCGGAAATAGGTTTTGACTTCAATCTGAACTATATTTTGGCCGTAGTATTTAACCGAACTGCACAGGGTTTTTGGCTCTTAAATGCAAAACTTGTACTCGTTCTATTTTCTTTGTAATACCATTTCAAGAGTCATAAACTAATTTCAGGCCTAGATATGCCTTATCTCATTGTATTTACAAAAAATCATGATGATGCTACTTGTTATTTTAAATAAGGACGTAACTACGATTTGTATGGAGAATCAAGCTTGCTGCGGACTCTTAAA
>NC_133495.1:14081348-14087007 GCF_025370935.1 Choristoneura fumiferana
TTTTTCATACGTTGGTCGTTTGTCTGATAAAATTTGTGGTATTTTAAAAATCAAACAATGTTAAGGTAGCCTTTAAGACTAACAACTCTTTGTACTCTAAACTTTGTAACCACAAAGAGAAGGTAGATAAAGGAACTAGATCGGGTGTATACAAGCTCACTTGTAATGACTGCAGTAAAAGTATATGTCGGTCAGACAGGACGCATTTTAATGCTAGATTTAAAGAGCATGTTTCGGCATATAGGAATGAGCATCCTGATAAGTCGAATTTTGCCAAACATTTGTTGGAACTAAATCATTCTTTATCGGACTCAGATTCGTATGAAGTGTTACATTATTGTGGCAAGGGGTTTCGTCTCGATGTTTTAGAATGCATGGAGAAATTAGGTACAACAGTATGGGGTCTATATTAATGAGCAGGTAAATTTAGTTTCATCTCCTTGCTACGGCTTGGATCTAATTTCAGCAATGGTAGTTAATTAAACATGCCTTACAGTAAATAAATAAAAATCAAGGTAGTTTTGAAGACGGTTAAAAATTTATTAATAATTTGTGGGTAGGTTTGTTTTGTTTCATAAAACGTATGTGGGTACTTGGGAGTTACAGTGACAAGTTAAAACGGTGGTTTGGTTCGTTAGTCTAACAACTGGTAGCATGGTGTACGGTTGTGTCACTCTGAAGATGAGCTCTGTTTGAGTTCGAAACGCGTCGGTGTAGTGTGGTGGTGGTGATAGATGGGTTTGTGTGATTGTGTGTGTTTTAACAGTGTGGAGGTGGAGGAACTGCATGAACACGCATATTTTTGCATAAGCTTAGCTATCGTAAGGTCGCGGGTGAGCAAGGAAATTATTTTAGTTCATTGATATGGACCTCCGCAAAGTAACGCCTGATTCAATAAATTATATTTTTTTTATTCGATTGGATGGCAAACGAGCAAGTGGGTCTCCTGATGGCAAGAGATCACCACCGCCCATAAATATCTGCAACACCAGGGGTATTGCAGACGCGTTGCCAACCTAGAGGCCTAAAATGGGATACCTCACGTGCAGTAATAAACAAAAAGTCCGAAATCTCAAATTTTGCCAATGTCAAAAACCAATATAAAACGACCACGTATATTTTGCTTAGAAGCAGGGCACGCTTACAGTTACAGCGTATATTTGACACTTCCAAAATGTATAGAACCTTAAGTCCAATTCACACTTTGCCAATTTTTCATCTATGTCTCTGGATTATCACGAAGCATCCAGGCATACATAGGGATAAGAGTACATTGGGGCAGGTTATTGGGCGGATGAAATATTGATGAATTACGGACCGGGCGAGGTTTCAATGCAATCTTTGCCGCAGAAAATTGCCTATTTATCGAATCCAAGCTACTAGGGTAGCAGGGCTGTAGAGGTAGTGGCATAAGCACTCGTGAAACAGGTGTTGAATATTGAAGGGGTCGCCCTTAAGGCTGGTAACGACGTTAATGCTCCGTTGTCTTGTAGTGCCTCTAATGGGCCGTTCGAACCATTGACTTCGCGAAGATATTTAGAATGGTGGGTTTGAAAATGGAACGAGTTTTCTGAACAAAAGTGTCACTTTGCGTTGACAGTGGCGCCGTTTGTTTTAATTGTACTTGAGAACAGTCTGTTTATCTCGCTTACCCCTCACATTAACCATAAATGACATGAAACAATGCATTTTTATGGTCGCGCGTGTATCTAAGGGCCTCTAATGTGCAACGTAAGTGGGACGTGAGCCTTGTTGTAAGATAGAGGTATAATAGGTTAGTCTTAAAGTCGAGTTTAGACTTGCAAGAAAAATCGTGCAAGTTGCATTACATTGCGAGGCCGTAAAGCCAACGAGTTTGTAGTGGGCAATCGAGCGCCGCAATGGAAAGCAACTTGCACAAATTTTCTTGCAAGTATAAACTCGGCTTGAAAATTCTAAAAAGTCCGCCATTATATTAACAAGAAATATTCAAAATAAGAATGATGCCGTGGTGGCCGAGCGGTTTAACCTATGGCTTCTCAAGCAGAGGATCGTGGGTTCAAATCCGGCTCGCACCTCTTAAGTTTTCGTAATTCATGTGCGGAATTACATTTGAAATTTACAACGAGCTTTACGGTGAAGGAAAACATCGTGAGGAAACCTGCACAAACCTGCGAAGCAATTCAATGGTGTGTGTGAAGTTCCCAATCCGCACTGGGCCCGCGTGGGAACTACGGCCCAAGCCCTCTCATTCCGAGAGGAGGCCTGTGCCAGCAGTGGGACGTATGTATATAGGCTGGGTGATGATTCAATATAGAGCGTTTTCAGATTATCCAATCCGATATCGGTACCTCCTACGGTAACAATTTGAAAGGACAACGTTCGCTCGCGCAACGCCATCTATTGATTGCATATTTATATTATATGCGATTCCGTATTTTAAGCAGCGGCGTGGAGAGCATGTGATTAAAACGGTGCGCATACGGTGCGTCGCTGCGAGTCCGTGCCGTCGACGGTTTATACTCGACTACGGCAAAGCCGAAGGAAGAGTAATGATTTTAGCAGTCTATGTATGTTTGTTTACATATGTTCCACCGCAGCATCTAGACTATTCGTCTGATTTTAATAAATAAAGTGTCAATCGATTCGTTATTAAGCAGCGGTTTGGTCGCACCTTTACCCCATGGGAACGCATTACCGTGATATCAATTTATCTCATGTCTCACCAATGCATTGTCTTTTTGCTTGTTTTGTTTTTTTTTTCATCAAATAGCTGGCCAATGGACACCTACAGCATTTTTAGGATTGGGGGTGCGTTGCCGGCCTAAAAGGGGGAGGGGGGAGGGGGGGAGTTGGGCCTCCAAATCTCCCACTCACCGTACGAAACACAGTAGCAAAACTACTATTTCACGCCGGTTTTCCATGGGTGTGGTTCTGACCCGGTCGAGCCGGCCCATTCGCACTGCAGCCAGCAAGTGGTTACAGTTTACAGTAAGGCTCTACCACCAAAGTATTGTTACCTCTTCTCGTTTTCTTTCTCTCTCTCTCTCTGTCTCGCATGCCGTCTGCAAGATTGAATCGAGACGTCTCCGCGCCTCGATCGCAGAATTATTTATAAAGGTTTGCTGCGAAGCTTACAAACGTTATCAACATTCCACTTCGATTCTTTATGAGGACGAAATAAAACGCGAATTATTCATTAGAAAAACCATCCACGAGTGACGGGAAAGGCAACCGTCTCACTCAGCGCTGTCATTGGAATGGGTGCCGTCCAATAAGCACTTATTCTAAAACAACGTTTATCATAACAACCTTTTGGCCTAATGCCCATACGGAATAATGCATTTGTATAAACATCGGAATGCATACTAGCATTTGGTATAACAGTCAGGTGGCATTATACCATTTTGCATAAATCATCATCATCATCATCCCAGCCTATATACGTCCACTGCAGGTCAGGTCACAGGCCTCCTCACAGAACAAGAGGGCTTGGGACATAGTTCCCACGCGGGCCCAGTGTGCGATTGGGCACCATTGAATTGCTTCGCGCAGGTTTGTGCAGGTTTCCTCACGATGTTTTCCTTCACCGCATAGCTTGTGGTAAATTTCAAATGTAATTCCGCACATGAATTTCGAAAAACTCAGAGGTGCGAGCCGGGGTTTGAACCCACGGGGTTTGCATAAATAGAATCCTTTAAATAATTTATTGAATCAGGCGTTACTTTGCGGAGGTCCATATCATGAACTAAAAGAATTTCTTTGCTCACCCGCGACCTTATGATAGCTAAGTTTTATAAAAATATGCGTGTTCATGCAGTTCTCCACTCTCCACACTGTAAGAACACACACAAATCACACAAACCCATCTATCACCACCACCACACTACTCTGTTAGACCTGGTCTACCATCTGGTAGTATTGTCATCTCTAACCTATCACCTAACTCCTAAACTCACAAGAAATAATATCAATTCAAACTCTTAGGGGCTGTTCACCATCCATTGATTAGCGTTAACCGACAGTTAATTGTGATGCCGTCTCCGTCTGTTCGAACAAAAACATATAGAGACGGCATAATATCACACTTAACCGCCAGTTAACACTAATCAATGGACGGTGAAACAGCCCCTTAGTAAAAAAATTAATCCTAAGTAACATTGAAAAGTAGTAATAAGTAAAAAATTCATAAATGTAAAGTTTTTGCGCAGCGGCCGCGCCGCGAACAACAGAATCCGTGAATACTTAGCGGCGGATAAAAAGTGAGGGGCTCCAAATAAATTTGAAGCTGAAAAAGGAGGCAGGCCCTGTATAAATGCATGAGGCGTGAGGACACGCCACGCTGGCAGCGGCTAGCTAGCGCAAGCGATTACAAGATGCGTCTTCATGTGTATCTATTATATTTTGATGAATTAACTTATTAGTCGCAGCAAAGCTTGTAGGTACTACGGATACTAGGGAACGGGTAAACATACTTATAGATAAATACATATATTAAGCTTGGGTTGTATTAAAGGGTGTACTGAAAATCAGCGCTGTGTCAGTCAGGGCAGCTATGGAACCCTAATCACAGCGTACGCTGAGTACATCCCCTTTGCTGTGGCAAATGTTAGTGTTTAAGTCTAGTTTTTTATAGTCAAAGTCAAAGTCAAAGTATTCATAGTCATAATTTTTTGAAATGCGGTTTTACTGATTAGATTTAAAAGCTCTAAAAATTTTGAGATCCTCAAAATACGCTAGTTAATTACGGCGCTCGCAAGAGATGTAGGGCTTCTAAGAAGGGTCTTGCGTGTAGTAGTGTAAAGAACTAAAAATATGGAGCTTTACTAAATTTGCAACGTGAACTTGTCTACACTTGATTTGATTATACATAGGAGTATAGATGCCATAGGGTCCTTTCTTAAGATTTTTACCCTTTACCATTCAGTTTAACATCTCACGTACCAAAGTACCTATAACCTTGCCAGAGTCCATTTCGATTAAGGCGCTGTACGTAGTGAAAAACTACAATTTTAGAAAATATTTAAAATATCTTACACAATACTTACAACTGCAATTTTTTTATATGTGTATTTTCAGTCTATTAGCTAGTTTTTGACTTCATCAAAACACACGATTGCTTACAAAAACACTCGATAGATTATTTTTTGAAAAAGAGCCTTCATTTACACGTTAAACCAAATATTATGAAAAATATTATGAATATCAACACAAAATTTGCTTTTAAATAATAGTTTTTTAGCAGATTTAGATTTATGCTTCATAAGATTTTTCGATAGGTGAGTACATCAATCATACCAATTTATTTCGTCTTTGGCAAAATAAAACGGTTCTAGCGCGCGGCGGCGGCGAAGTATTGCCCAGTCGCCAGTAAACGCGTGTACGTAGTCGACGACGGACCTGTGCACATTTTTCTAACGCGCTAGTACTACTTTGAGAGCAAATAATATGGGTAATCGCAGTATTAAGAAAGTTAAGCGAAAAGAGGAAACGCATAAGTGAATCAGAGCGACATATGAGAAGCATTAGAGTACCTAAAACGGTAAGTACCTACCACACACTAATCGACCGGACGGAGTCGGGCCGAGTCAGCAGGGCTACTACGTAAACTCCAAACTCAAAGTTCAATGCCGTGCGGTCCCTCTCGCTCTCGTACTAAATAGTCAGTGGCGTAGCTAGG